>NW_024802944.1:936405-946134 GCF_019175285.1 Sceloporus undulatus
GGAGGGCCGCGCGGCCTGGGGCGGAGGAGGCAAAGGGGGAAGCCCCACGCCACCCTCCCCATGCGGCCCCACGCCGCCCTCCCCACCTCCCAGCGCGGCCCCGCGCCGCCCACCTCCTTCTCCTCTGCCTCCTCCGCCCCGCCCCCAGGTCGCACGGCGCATGGAGGAGGGGGGAGCAGAAGAAGGAGGAGGAGGAAGAGGGGGAGCAGAAGGAGGAGGAGGAGGAAGAGTAGGAGGGGGGAGCAGAAGGAGGAGGTGGTGAGTGGCCAGAGGTCTCAAGGTTTTTTTTAATTTTATTTTGTGTGCTTTAATTGCTAACAAGTCTCCCTTGCTTTGACAATGATAGTGTGGTGGTGGTGGTGATGATGATGATGATGATGATGATGATGATGATGATGATGATATGAGTCAGCTTGAGAGGCATGCAGCCGAGAGAGTGTCACCTTCCAAAGTGTGTTTTGGGTGCTTTTAATGCTAACAAGTCTCCCTTGCTTTGACAATGATAGCGTGATGATGATGATGATTTCAGTAAGGCCTTTGACAAAGTTTCCCATGGCATTCTTGCAAACAAGCTTGTAAAATATGGGCTAGACAAAGTAACTGTTACATGGATTTGTAACTGGTTGACCGGCTGAACCCAAAGGGTGCTCACCAATGGCTCCGTGTCATCCTGGAGAGATGTGCCCAGTGGGGTCCCACAGGGCTCTGTCCTGGGTCCAGTGCTATTCAACATCTTTATGAATGACTTGGATGAAAGAATTGGGGGCATACTTATCAAATTTACAGATGACACCAAATTAGGAGGAATAGCTAATACTCCAGAGGACAGGATCAAAATTCAAAATGACCTGAATAGACTAGAAAGCTGGGCCAAAGCTAACAAAATGAAATTCAACAGGGAGAAATGTAAGGTACTGCACTTAGGGCAGAAAAATAAAATGCACAGATATATGATAGGGGACACCTGGCTGAATGAAACTACATGTGAAAAGAATCTTGGAGTCCAAGTAGATCACAAGTTGAACATGAGTGAACAGTGTGATGCAGCAGCTAAAAAGGCCAATGCAATTTTAGGCTGCATCAATAGAAGTATAGTGTCTAGATCAAGGGAAGTAATAGTCCCACTCTGCTATGCTTTGGTCAGGCCCCACCTGGAATATTGTGTCCAGTTCTGGGCACCACAATTCAAAAAGGACATTGAGAAACTGGAGCGTGTCCAAAGGAGGGCGACTAAAATAGTGAAAGGTCTGGAAACCATGTCCTATGAGGAACGACTTAGGGAGCTGAGGATGTTTAGCCTGGAGAAAAGAAGATTAAGAGGTGATATGATAGCCCTGTTTAAATATTTAAAGGGGTGTCACATCGAGGAGGGGACAAGCTTGTTTTCTGCTGCTCCAGAGAACAGGACCAGGAACAATGGATCCAAGCTGCAGGAAAAGAGATTCCACCTCAACATTAGGAGGAATTTCCTGACAGTAAGGGCTGTTCGACAGTGGAACAAACTCCCACGGAGTGTTGTGCAGTCTCCTTCTTTGGAGGTCTTTCAGCAGAGGCTGGATGGCCATCTGTCGGGGATGCTTTGATATGGATTTCCTGCATGGCAGGGGGTTGGACTGGATGGCCCTTGTGGTCTCTTCCAACTCTATGATTCTATGATGATGATGATGATGATGATGATATGAGTCAGCTTGAGAGGCATGCAGGCACTGTTTCAGAAGCCGAGGGAGTGTCACCTTCCAAAGTGCCTTTTCTGTGTTTTTTTGATTCTTTAATTGTGATATTGATATCAGCAAGTCTCTGAGGCATGGTCAATGTAAATTGCTGTGATTTTTACAAACTCATGCGCAGTGAAGAAAAACCAAAGTCCCTTGACCAAATACACACTTTTGAGAAGTACACTTGGTGCAAGAACTGTGAAACCACCTTGACATGTTCAATATTGTTATGAAATAAGCCTCTGAAATATGCAAGAGGCCATGTTAAGTAAAGCCATGTTCAATGCCCAAATGTGCTGTTGTGTGTGTTTTGGAATGGGGGGGGAGGGGTGTTTGGCCAGAAAGGGAAGTAGATTTCTGCCATCTGTCTAGGAATAATGCCCAAATGTCCTCCATTTTGATCATGCCTAAGAAACATGCATTTATATGAACATTTTTAAAAAATCATCATTTTTTTTTCACCTGTCCTCCATTTAAAAAAAATGTGCCCTACATTTGAAAATGTTGTCCTACATTTGTCCCGGTTTGGAGGTCCTGACTTATGACAACCCTATTTCCAGGGAGAGATCAGGCTTGATCCGTTCAAGGACCCATATTTTTGTCTTTTTGGCTGTTCACAGCATTCTTCTCCAGCACCACATCTCAAATGATCTGATTTTCTTCCTGCCTGCTTTTTTCACTTTCTAGCTCTCACGTCTGTATATGGTGATGTTTTCATAGTACAGTTGGACCTCCGTATCCATGGATTTTTTTATCCACGGATTCAAGCACCCACAGCTTGAAAATATTTAAAATATATATCATTTCCAATAAGCAAGTCTTGACTTTGACATTTTATGTAAGGGACAACATTTCACTACTCCATTGTATTTAATGAGACTTGAGCATCCATGGATTTTGGTATCCACAGGAGTTCCTGGAACCAAACCCCGGTGGATACCAAGGGCTCGCTCTACAGCATTTTATTGCCTCTCTTTGTCTGGAAAATTAAATTCCTGAGTGGTTCTGGCATTCATCTGTGACACCAAGGGATGCATCTCCTACACTGTAGAAATAAGGCTGTTTGACACCACTTTAACTGCCATGGCTCCATCTTACAGAATCCTGGGATTTGTAGCTTTGTGAAGTACTATCACCTGGAAGTCAAGATGATTGGCACAGAAGACTAAAGACTTTTTAGAACTACAAATCCCAGGATTCCATAGGATGGAGCTATATAGCATTTAAAGTGGTCTCAAACTGCATTATTTCTACAATGTAGATGCACCCTATGATCTCTCTCTCTCTCTCTCTCTCTCTCTCTCTCTCTCTCTCTTATACAGAGCTTGGAAAGGTTGCTTTTTATTGACCACAGCTCTGTGACCTTGCATATACAGCAATCTGGGTTCCACCTCTATTGTATGCATTGGTTGGCACAGATATTTCTCCCTGCCTTTTCAGGTCTCCTTATCACAAGAGAGATCCATATATGGGGAAGCAAGACTGACTAACTAATTGGGAGAAAAACTGAAAACTAGGAATAAAATAGAATGGAATATTGTGGGAGAGGGCATGGCTGACTATAATCCTGAGTAGGAGATTGATACTAGGCATTGTCAGATTGGCCGTCATATTTTTGATTCCTATCCTAAATAACTCTTTATGAATGAACGAAAGAGCATGTGTTCCAACAAAGAACCTTGGAGCATTAGTATAAAAGCTGAACAATGTAATATGGCATTGCCCGTATCCACACTTACTGGAAGACAAAATAGTTAGTAGTGTATAACTTCATTTTGGAGAAGGCAAGCTGATTCTTGCTCAGCAGGACTTGTTCTTTTATGTTAATAATACTAGCATTAATCATGCTTTTCACCAGGCTATCCAGGAAAGCCTGACTCCCATCTGGATTTCTTTTCTTTTCAAAATGGCATTATGCTCGCTACTTTTTCATAAGGCTAATTTTAGTGAGAGACTGCACATTTTTATTAGCTATATAGTAACTTCACCTATGATTTATTTTATGCATATTTAAGGCATATGCTATCATCTGGAAACACATTGCCTTTTCAACTGCTTCTTTAACCTCACCTCAGTTCAGATTAGTATTGCAGATTCCACTTTTAAAAGCCATTCAGAAGTATTCTGTTATCTTCTACAGGAAAGGCATATGCAAAGAATTATCATATAAAGAACAAGGAATCTTCTTACACCTGAAGGGCATACAGCTTCATTATGACATAAATGCTTTTGTTTTGTTTTGTTGCTGCAGACTGACATGACTCCCTTTGAAAATTATGAAGAATTATTATATCCTCCTGCAAATATAATGGC
Source organism: Sceloporus undulatus (assembly GCF_019175285.1). NCBI lineage: Eukaryota > Metazoa > Chordata > Lepidosauria > Squamata > Phrynosomatidae > Sceloporus > Sceloporus undulatus. The sequence continues at coordinate 940,434 of NW_024802944.1, forward strand.
AGTGTTTGTTTGCCTATTTATTTTGTTTAATCCTGTCTTTCTTCCAAAGTTGGGATGCAAGGCAGTTTACCATATATTAAAGTAGCCAATAAAATGCAATAAATGATCAATATATTTACAAATAATATATTTGTTAACTGCTGTGAAGTCAACTTTGACTTATGGTGACCCCTTGAATTAAAGACCTCTAAGGCACCATTAGCAACAACTCTGTTCAGGTCTTGCAGATTCAGGGCCATGGCTTTCTTGATTGAGTCTATCCACCTGAAATGTGGTCTTCCTCTTTTTCTACTGCCCTTTACCCTTGCCCAACATAATTTTCTTTTCTAGTGCGTCATACCTTCTTATGATATCCAAAGTGCAATAGTCTCAGTTTAGTCATCTTGGTTTCTAGGAAAAGTTCAGGCTTGATTTGCTCCTGAACCCATTAATTTGTCTGCTTAACTGTCCATGCTATCTCTAGAATTCTACAGAACCACATTTCAAATGAGTTAATTTTCTTCCTATCAGCTTTCTTCACTGTCTAGTTTTTACAACCATACATAGAAATAGGAAATATACAGCGGAACAAACAATCCTGATTTTGCTATATTTTTACACTTGAGGACATTATCTAGTTTACATTCATTAAAAATTTAAAAAGTAGCTTAATCAACACATTTATTAAAGTCCAGTACATCCACTCAAATATACTGTAGTTGGTTATTAGAGGCCAGCAACAATAAAAAGGTGCTTGTCTGCCAGTGGCAGGATGAAAGGGAGGAAGTTATGTCATAATTCATTACATACTCTAAAAGCAGCCCCCGAAAAGACCTTCTTTAGAAAAATTAGGAATCAACTCTTATATCAGTCCTAGCACTGCCATCAAGATCCAGGTGCAAGTTCAGAGGCAACTGTCTGCTTTTTAAAACAAGGTTCAAAAAAAGCTGTTATATAGGGAAGCACTCTAGGCAGTTATATGTCTCTGAGTCACCACACTGAATGCTTGCCAACACAGTGTCTTCAAGGATAGGCTACAGCAGGAAATGCTAATCATGATTCCAGTTCTTTTCTGTACAGAGGTGCTAGACAAACCTGATTAGGTTCAGCGATGGAACTGTGTGTGCGTATGCCTTCAGGCCTTCTCTGGGCACTGAAAATTGATCTACTGCATATGGCTAGCACATCTGGCCAATAGCATGTGCTTCTTTCCCTCTTCAAATTATACTGATCTGCTCTTTAGCAATGAAGGGACTAAATCTAATTCCCATCAGTTCCCTTCCCTCCATAAAACGGAGACAGCTACAATGTTTTTTTTAAAGGGGGACCCTATGAGTGCAGCTCATACAGCACAACATCAGGCAACATCCAGGTATGAATACTCATGTGGCTGGCTGCTTTTTCTGCTTTCCCATGGCATCTAGCTGTACTGGTCTTTTCAAAGAAAAATAGACCGCAAAACATGTACTGCAGGCTGCTTTTCTGACAAATCAATGGGGATGTTATGCAGCAAACAAGGTGCACAGGTTCTTTCTATTCATATGGGAAAGAATGCTTGCTGAGTAGTAGGAAGGACATTTTGTAATGTCAAACATTCTTTCAGCAGGTGCATGAGCTTGACCTATGGAAGCAATGCATGCCATTTAGATTGCTCACTAGTGTACAATTTATTCACTTACGTTATTTATATCCCATCCCACTTCTCCCAACATGGGACTCAAGGCAACTTAACAACAAGATAAAAACCTGAGGATAAAAAAATTAAACACAATTAAATGAGCTTCCATATTAAATCCCCCCTTAGAAGGAACTGAGGGGGACAGTTGTCCACTCTCGGCCTTTGGTTCTTTCTTCTTTTTCCTCTTGAAGCTCCTTTTTAGATCACATGTCACAGTGGCTTCAAATTACTCACAGTCCTGCCAGTATTCTATCAGAGTCTCACTCGTTATTGTTTAAAGCTATTCTGGGAGACTTAGGGGCTCAACAGACCAGCAGTTTATGCCGACCTGCATGAGCGGTACGGCTAAGCATTCACATGCTCCAAGCCCTTCTTTCTCCATTATGGCGCACGCCTGTCCAGACGGTGTGCACCATGATGGCATCCCTCATGCGCAGCACCCAAACAGCGCTGCGCACCAGGGGCGTCATAACCCTGCACCGTGGCACTTATAATGCCCCTTCTATGGTGCAAAAAGAAGCCCCTTTTCTGGGCTTCTTTTTGCTCAATGCTCAGGCTGTAGTGTGTGGTTGCACATGGAACATGAGTATCAAAGATGACCTATATATATAATACATTTTCCTGTTATTACATACCCTCCAACATTTCACAGATGAAAACTGGATCATCTGTGGCCAAGCAACATGAGAGTATGGTTGAGATGGCAAAAGTTATTAATGAACACACAAGGTAGGAGAGGCTGCAGGAATTTGCTATTGTATGAGCCCACTGGGAATGGCAAGATTCTGCCCCCTCCATCTCCTCTCACCCTCATGCAGAGTTAATTGAGTGCAAACTACTTTTGTACTTTGAACTCAGTTTGCAACAAATGCAGCAAGCTGATGACAAAGGGAGAAAGTGGAAGGAGGGGAGAGAAAGTGGAATATTTTAAAAGCAGCTGAAAAAGTCGAGCAGCAGAAGATTAATCAGGACTATCCCTACCAAATTGGGACAGTTGTAGAGTATCCTATCAGGAACACTGTTTGGTTCATAATTTCCATTGGATAAAAGAACCTTATGCATGCAGAATAGGCCTGTTCCACATTAAAATGTGCAAAGTTATTGCACCATGTGCTTTCAATCTATAATTTAGGACCATCAAAGTCTATTGGGTGCTGACAGAAGCTGTAGTTTGTATGTAAGGTCAGTAAAGTTTGCCAGAGTGTGTTGGTTCTTCTTAATTAATATTGCATTTAAATTAGTACAAAGACTCAAAATCAAACCACAATCATGTTAATAAAAGAAATTTAATAGTTTGACTTAAAATTTGTTCTGTTAACCAAAGACCAAAACTAATACTGTTGCAATTCCTTTTTGCCATTAGATTTTCAACACAGTTTGAGAACAGGTCAACAAGCCACTATCTTTTCATACATACAGCAGTACAAAGTTGATTTCTTAAAAATATCAAATAATCCTTCTTTTTAAAGTTTAATATATTAGATTTCATGTGGAGCAAAAATGACATATTTATACACAAAGCTGCTAACATAATATATATGTCTGCGTTCTTCCTTCCCCACCCAACTCCAAAAAACATAATTTAAAAAAACTGTATAGTAATAATAGAGATCCATACAGTCAAGTTATTGCAAAAGGCTGATCAAGCTGCTGACATTTTCCAAACAACCACAGACTTTTTTTTATCATCATTTATAATTCCTACTTTATAGGCAATGTTGGGACACATTAGATTTTTTAGATCCAAAGATATATTAACATCTAACTACAGTCTCATTTGTTCCATTAATCAGATTGCTCTAAAGTAAAGAATGCAGGTTGCAGTCTATGTCTCACTTTGTTTCACTTTGCTGTCCATGTCTCACTTTGTTTAACCAATGGGAAAACTGTGTGCCTTGATACACAATCATGGGAGTAAAACTTGGATGTATACTTGACATCACAAATACAGCCAAACAATTTTCTGGTGATCGTTTTTAGGAAAACCATCAGTAATGGTCTAGTAGACACCTAGTTTTTGGACCATAACCTTTTAAAATCATCTCTTTCAATAGGCAGTAATAGTGTTCCAAAGGAAGGATACTACAAGTTCATTCTCCCTTATCCAAAATGCTTGGGACCAGATTTGTTTTGAATTTTAGATTATTATTTATTTTTATTTTGGAATACATGTATTTGCATATAAGTCAAATTCAGTATATAGCTATGTTAGTCTGTAGAATTAGTATGTAGAGAGACCTTGTAGCACCTTTGAGACTAACTAAAGTAAGAAGTTGGCAGCATGTATTTGCATATACATACATAATGAGATATCTTGGAGATGGGACTCAAGTCTCTAAACACAAAATTAATTTGTATTTCATATACACTTTATATATGTAGCCTGAGGGTAATTTTATACAATAAAATAAATAATTCTGTTTGTGAAACAGTTTTTGTACACCAAACCATCAGAAAAGCAAGGTGTCACTATCTCAGCCACCTGTGAAAAAGTTCTGAATTACTGAACATTTCAAAATTCTGAATAAGGAAGACTCAAGCTCCGTTATATACTGTGTGTGTGTGTGTGTGCATGCGCGCACATGCGCGCTAATCTAGGAATAGGATTTTAGAAATTTTAGATGCACAGCTCAAAGATCTGGAAGAACTGGATGGCTCAGATTGTAGCAGAAAAGTAACTGGTAGGTATTTATTAATTTACTGTTTTGTCTTTTCAAGATCTCAAAAGCAATCTGAAAGGTCAGGGTGTTAATGGAATTTTGTCAAATATCAAGTGCAGCAATTTTACATTTGAGACTGAGAACAATATATAAAATCTTACCTCTCACACTACCCAAATATTTAATCAAGAAGAGCATATTTGTTGCTTTCTATAGACTTTTTCCCATTCAATCAAAGGAGATCTATAGGTGCACTGATAGAAATGCATCATGATGATGATCATGGGAGACCTATTAAAATTGGTGGATGGATGTATCTTTGATTTGTGTAGCCATTAGTATGATTACCACAATAGAATATTTGGTGTCCATTTAGAAGGCTTCATGCCATCTTTTAGTATTATCTTGTTTAACAAAGCTTTCATCTCTTTCAATAAATAATTTATTTTATGCAAGATAGGCCTTAAGCTCTCCATTATGAGCAAGTTTCTTAGGTTAGGAAATCTTAAATCTCTATCAGTGACCCAGTACAGACAGGTGGGAAGTGCCATAACCAGGCTGGATGCACCCTAGCACATGGCACCATCATGGTGGCCTCTGGTCCACATGGGTGTGCCATGATGACGCAGCATCCGCATGTCGCAGGCAGGAAGTGGTGTCAATGTGGCGCCCATTCCTGTTTGAGGCACTGCAAAAAAGAAGCCACTCTAGGCAGCTTCTTTTTGGCAGAGCGTTGGTGCCACACGGTGCGGCTGCTGTGGCACTGACAAGGAGGAAAGATGGATGGCACGGAGCCACCCATCTGTTGATCCCGTGTCTCCTGTTCATAGAGACACATACAATAAGAATGCATAGCAACCAGCAGCACATTGGTGAAAAATTATATGAAATTACTTTTGTTGTTTTTTTAAAAAAATGCTCTGCATTTTCTTTTAAGGGTGTGTGATACAAGTATATTCAAACACACCACATATGTGCATGTGGATATTGCCTTGCTTTTTAAAAAGCAATTATCCAGTAAGGTTTAATGGATATCCAGTGCATTTATTTTTGGATGATGTGGGCAGGGATCATAGATGCTGTGTAAAGAATAATGTCTTCACAAATAGCAAATTATTTGGTCATTTGGTGCTTGCACAATATGTCTGGGAAACAGTAATGTGTAATATTCTTTCCTTTCCAGCTGAGGCCACAGTGGACTTATGCTCACAATACACATACTAGCTATTTAAAGTACTGGGTTAAGTTAAATAATGGACCCAGTATACAGGACAATGTCTTAGATCCCTTTTAAAGACTGCCTGATACTGCTTAACTGTAGAGATTCTTCTCTCTCCAGTTTTGTATTTCCATCTGCTTAAAGACTGAAAGCCTGGGGGGGGGG